>NC_056727.1:82469250-82489250 GCF_019279795.1 Protopterus annectens | reverse complement strand
TATCCAGATATAGATACATACATATATATAGATATATCAAGAACATCCCATGTGACAACAAAGCATTACAAAGGAATGAAAAGGGAAACACCAGCAACACCTGTATCATGTAGTGGTGTTGTCCTATGTAATATCAAGACTCCCTCAGACAGATATCTGTCATTAATACACGCAAACATTTGTACATTGGACAAATACATCACTCTGTGCATTTTATTTACATTAACACAATTCCTGTCCAATCATTATGTGAGAACTTTACTCTTGCAAGGTGCTGTGTGCGACATCATCATCATGAAAAAGGTAAATGGGGTAACCATAGAGGGACTGGTAGTGTTGTGTGTACAATGGGGTCATCTGCATCACGTGTACCTGGAACCTTTAGAAGTCATGTGCATACCAGGATTGTGTGCCTGAGAGACAGGGGTAAGGACAACTGGAGTGTGTTGTGATGCATATTAAAAGGGTTACATGTGTCCAGTGGACACGTGTGTGAAATGGACAGCTATGTATGGGGCAAATGTTGTTCTAGGAACTGATTGGCCTTTTGTTTCCATAGGATGAGAGTGGGATGTGGGGAAAGCAGAGTAGGTATGCTCGTGGAGGCTAGGTTGGGTAGGATGACAGACAAGACAGCATACAGGGTCAGTATATGACACATGTGGGGGGATACACCTGAGATGGGGAGGGGTGTTCAGCAGTCACAAGCCCATGAGCCCCCAGATGGAAACAGTGGGATGGAGGTCTCCATCCATGGGCAGCCACCACTGCACCAAAACAGCTGCAAAGGTGGCAGTGATGGGGGCTCTCTAGGAGGGGCAGGCTCACCCTGTAAATGTGACACTCTGCCTCAAGCTGGCGTATCTGGCCTCTAAACCCCTTATTGCACTCCCTACGCACCATGTCCAGGACTGTACGACAGTGGACATGTTCCTGTCTGGACCTGCTCCCAGGGGGGACAAGCCCCATCCTCAGTGGCGGTTCCACCAGAAGGTGGTGCAGAGCCAACAGAGGTGGAGATCCAAGGCTGGGCCCCAGATGTGCTGGTGCCCGGTGCCATGGCCAGTTGAAGTGGGACAGGAGGTTCTGCCAGGACCTACAAATCCATACAGCCTATGTTGTTGCAGTTTAAACACAGATATGGCTTAGTAATATTCAACAGCATTCAGGATTACTTATAACAGCATGCATAGATATGACCATCAACCCAGCACAACAGATGGTATACATTTGCAGAGGGAGCACAACACATGCATATATACTGCATGACATCTGAACAAAGTGTAGAAGACTTGTGACTGCAGCTGTGAACAGTGGCCCATTATTGGCATGTCACTGAGAACCTGTCATACCACTGTTTCATGTGACATATGCCCAATCAGGGATGCGATTTCAGTAACTCATCACTATCACCATGTACTGGCTGAAATGCTCACACTATTCTCCTACAGTTCACAGATGTGTGTTCAGTGAGTAACACAGGAAACAAATGGTTCCATACACACTGACCAGTCCACAGATGGCCCTACAGATGGGGGTCCCTCACAAACAGAGCACTGTCTTGTCAGTTTTAAAACATGCAGAATAGCCATCATCACACACAACTTGTTAAACAGGCAGTAGTCTCAATGAAGCATAGCTACACTTACATGCTGTAGTCATGTCTGGCACATCACCCTCCTGTCTTTGGGCTATTTCTCACTGTGTATGTTGTTTGAGGAACATCGATATATCATCTGTGATGCCATTTACCAAACACCAGCTCCAGGTACCACTCACAGTGACTGTCATGGGCATACACCAACATGATGTTCTTAGATATTGTACTGTGTTTCCATGCAATTGGCTATGGGAACATAATCACAGCTGTTCCACATGCAATCAGCTAGAGGAGGACTGCAATAGGTGCAGAGGCTATCACCAGATCATGACCATCACTTACAATACACAAGCTGCTGCTGAGCAGGTGTACAACTCCACATCCACCAGAGAGTGTGTGGAAGGGGCAGACAGAGGCAAAGTATATCAGAGAAGGGCTCGGAGACTAAAACCTAAGCATCGTCTGTCACACACCTACCAGTACAGGGGTTCAAACCCCTGACTGACTAGTCATTACTATTACAAGTGCATGCAGTTACTCCATGCACCACAAAGCTGACATGTTGGTGTGCTGTAAGAACATATATGTGTGCTGGTGAGTGACATCTGCAACAGAGATATAGTAGACATACATTAGGTGTAGCACACATGGCTGTCCACATGAACAGATGTCATTGTCAACACAACCACACTCTCTAATGGACTCACATTGACACACTTTGCCAGGCCCACAAATACACTTCCTAACTACTTAGTTTGCCACACTGCAGTAATGCACAGGTACCACATGCACCACAGGGGATATCTGGAGATTCTATGGGCTAGGGCATGTGGACGAGTTTGACATCTGTCGGTATGCCAATGGGAGTTATACTGGGAGTGACTGTGGTTGGGAGCATCATACCCCACATGCAGACACAAGGTGCCAGTACTGACATGCGTGTGTGCATTGCTTCATGAGTGTGTAGTGGTTGGCTGTGCAAGATGGCTGTACAAGGCTGGGTGAGGGGTAATCCTTGGGATCAAGCCACCCGACAATGGTGTGCAGTGTGGTACAGGGGTGTAGTGTTTGCAGTGTCCCACACAGATGGGTACTGTATGAACTGTCCTTAGATCCTGGTTACCATTGTGTATCGCCATAGCTTTGCAATGCATGCCATGTCTGTGTTTGGTAGTCCTTGACATGGACATTGCCTGGGATGTGGAAGTCCCACAATAATGTACAGTGACATGTACAAGTGCATCTGGTTTGGCTGGCACATGTGTACACAGACTGTTATCCTCAGATATGCCAATACTGGCATGGTGTGACAGGACCTGCTTATAGGCAGCAAGTTGACCCTGCACCTGCATTGATAGAATGATACAGGTATTCCCTGGTGTCAGTGGCATCAGTCCATACAGGGCACATATGTAAGACATTGTATGGCCTTTGTGGATCACATTTGATAGCACCACATATGCTGCAGGCATCCAGTGAGGAACATAGTGAAGGCACATTGTCTGCAATTATGCGCTTATTGTACTGCTGTACAAGGTGCCATGCCCTCTGCAGCCCACTGCAATCACACCATGCCTGCTATCTGTCATCAATGTGCAGGGTACTAGCAACATAGCTGGATATTCTAGGCAAGTGTGTTTGTGTATGACACATGGGTTCAAAATGTTTTCCGGATAATAGTAGGGTTGCGTACTTTGTTCACCAGGCCTTTTGCCAAATGTAGGGGTATGGCTTGCCAACACAGTCCCTTGGCTGACTGACATCTGTACTCACAATTGTGACATGTAATATGGACACCATAAAGGAAAACTACAAAATACACTCCCCACCATGTCCATTGGTTAGACACTTACAGCCAACTCCACACAGGCTCTGATTGTCAAACACACCTGCCCTGTCTTGGAATAGAACCCCTACATAACTGGTGTATCATGCTACAGCATTATGCAGTTACATCACGCGCTATGGAAATTACTGGGTTTCAGCAGTCTCAGAGGTGTATTACTAGGTGGTTGCATCAGCAGGATTGCCAAAGGTGGTTATGTGAATTGTAAAGAGTGTGCATACTCTAAAAGGCATTGTTACTTTCTCAGGCAGACAGACACACACACACACACACACACACACACACACACACACACACACACACACACACACACACACACACACACACACACACAGTTGGCCTCTCTTTGAATAGAACTCCTACCTAACTAGTTTATCACACTACAGCAATACGCAGTTACAGCACACGCTATGAAAAATACTGGGTTACAGAAGTCCCAGAGGTGTATTTCTAGGTGGGTGACATCAGCAGGATTGCCAAAGGTGGGTATGTGAATTGTAAAGAGTGCACATACTCTAAAAGCATCATTTCTTTCACAGGCAGGTAGACAGACACACACACATACTTGACCTGTCTGGGATTAGAACACCTACCGAACTAGTTTAACACACTACAGCATTATGCAGTTACAGCACATGCCATGGAGATTACTGTATTACAGCAGTCTCAGAGGTGTATTCGTAGGTGGGTGACCCCCATTTCAAGTGTACTGCGAGTTGTACATGTCTGTTACCTGCATGTACCTGCTGCTTACTGTCACAAAAACACATTTACACCTGCTTACAAGTGTCTTATGCAGTCCTAATTAACAGTATCAACAAGGCTTGCAGGTCTTGAACCCTGGACCATGCACACTAAGTTCACTGGATGTATCACTAAGCCATCTGGGTTGTATATATGTTGCATGGAGTCTATAATGCACATCTTACTACATGTATTCCACAGTACTGAAAAGAAATGGGACAGTCACTTTGTGTACATATGTACAGTACCCTTGAATGTACTTTACTCTGTGAAACAACAAAGACAAGTACAACTATAGTGCCTTTTTAGGCAAACTTCAAAGGACAAAACCACCACCGTAACAGGTACAAGCATGCAAAATCTGAAGGTAATGCTACTCAATGCTAGAAGTCTAAACCTCAAAATGCACTCTCTCGAGGCACTCCTAAAAATGGAGAACATAGATATCTGTGCAGTAACTGAGACCTGGTTCAAGGCTCCAGAGAGCACCCCTGCAATACCAGGCTACAACTCTTACCACACTTTTCGGCCACCAAACCAGGACCGAAACACTAAAGGTGGAGGAGTGTCAATATTCACCAAAGATATTCACACCACCAGGCTAGTTGGCCAACACAATGTGTCTGAAATTCTCCAAGTGCAACTAACACTAGGTAAGACTGCAATCCAAATTGTAGCTTGCTACAGATCCCCCACCATACCCCAAGATTCTCACTACACCTTTCTAAACATACTGGAAAATATTAAGATAGAACCAAACACCCTAATACTGGGTGATTTTAACTACCCTGCCATTAACTGGGAAAACTACTCATGTCCCAACACCTTTTGAACGGTTCTTGGAATTCATAAATTCCAAGGCCCTGGATCAACTAATCCATAGTCCCACCAGGGGCTCCAATATCCTAGACCTGGTCATTACCAACATGGGAAATCAATGCTCCATACCTATGGTCACCCCTCATTAGTCAGGTCTGACCATAAGCTAATCGGCCTTAACATCCACATCCCACCCCCACCCCAGTAAGGAAACCACCATAAAAAACTTCTCCAAAGCCAACTTCATGCTACTCAAGTCAGAAGTGACAAACTTCATGACACCCATGCAGACGGGAACTGAAAGTTCAACTGCTGAATCCTACACTAAGGCACTGTACGAGCACATCCACTCATGCATGAATCGTGCCATCCCAAATAGAACCAAAATGCTCTCATCCAAAAAGGAAGCCAATCTGGTGGTCCCCTGCCATAAACAAACTTTACAACAAAAGGAAGAAACTTTGGCAGAAACGAGGAAAATCCCAGGATGCAAAAAACTCCCTTACTAGCCTCAGTAAGAAACTGAAATGCCTCATAAAATCCTCCAAAGCTAGTTACGAAAATAAAATTGTCAAAGATTCCAAAGACAACCACAAAGCATTCTATAACTATGTCAAGAATCTAAATGGCAATGCTCAGATCTGTTCTGAGCTAAAACAGAATGGCATTAAATATACTGATCCGAAGGATATTGCCAATATCCTGGAAGATCGATTCAGTGCCAACTTCACCCCCCTCTCACCCCCTAAATGGCCCATCTCAATACTGGAAGATTGCCAAATTCCAGTAATAATGGCCACACAGGTACAAAACGCACTCTCTAAAACCAAGAATACAGCATCCGTGGGACCAGATGACATCCCAGGCTGTGTACTACATGAACTACAATATGAACTGGCACCTCACCTAAGTGTCATGTTTAATCATAGCCTCACCTCAGGTTTCGTGCCCACTGAGTGGCGCAGAGCTACAGTTATCCCAATCCACAAGGGAGGATCCACCTTGGATCCTGGAAACTACCGTCCCATCAGTCTGACAAGCCTTATCTGCAAGGCCATGGAGCATATTATCATGGAACTTATAAACAAAGACATTGGCATCCTTCAAACACTGGACCCCACCCAGTTTGGGTTTGTGAAGGGCTGATCTTGTCTCCTGAACCTGATTGACTTCTTTGAATCAGTCTCCAGAGCCATGTACAAGGGTAAGGTGGTCCACACAGCCTATCTAGACCTTGCCAAGGCCTTTGACACCATCCCCCATTCTGGAATCATAGATAAACTTACTAAGTTGGGCATTAATCCCTATGTCACCCAATGGGTTGCTAAATGGCTTACTGATAGAACCCACACTGTAAAAGTAGCCAACTTAATCCAACTCCAGACAAGTGACAAGTGGAGTACCTCAGGGTTCAGTCCTGGGGCCGCTCTTGTTTGGCATCTACTTCTTTGAAGTACAGGTCAACACTAAGGGACTCTGGCTAACAAAGTTTGCAGATGACTGCAAACTGGGAGCCATTATTGAATCCCCAAATGATGTGGATATTCTACGAAAGGGCCTTACAGAAACAGATGCTTGGTGCCAGAGCCATAGGCTCAAGCTCAATGCCAAGAAATGTACTGTTATCCCCTTTGGGAAAAAACATGTATCCATGAATTACCATATAGGTGCAGTACACTAAACACAGAAAGTGTGATAAGAGACTTAGGGACACTGGTGGACAGTGGTCTCACCTTCGATAACCACATCGCCACAACAGTCAGGAAATCCTTCTATGTGGCACACCTCATCATGAAGGGCTTTTCATCCAGAAAAAAGGAGGTCATTGTCCCACTGTACTCATCCCTCATTAGACCCATTATAGAATACAATGCCCCATTTGGTATGTACCTCTCAAGACATTTGCAACAACTGGAAAGGCCTCAGAAATACCTCACTAAAAGAATCACAGGCCTAAAGCGGATGCCCTACGCTGACCGCCTTAAAAAACTCCAGCTATACTCTGTCGCATATCGTCTACTCAGAGGCGATCTCTGCTTAACATACAAGGCCATGTCAAACCCAGAGCTGTTGGACATGCTACACTTAAAGAAATCCCAATCCCTCAGAGCTACATGCTCCAGGGATCTAAACCTTGTCATCACAATAAACAAAACATGCTGGAGGGATAGGTTCCTGACCCAGAGACTCCCCAGACTCTGGAATAGATTGCCCATACATGTCAAGCAGAGTGCCTCTTTGGACCTCTTCAAGAGGAACCTTGATGATTGGATGGGAGAAAGGAAATTCACCCCAGGGATCACGTCAGTCACCCTGCTAGACAGGGGTCCAGGAAAGTAAATAATGTGGGAAGAAATAGCCAGGGAATTGTTATGGCTAGGCTTGTATAGGCCCTAGGGCTGATAGCCTAGTACCAACCGATGAACCTATGAACCTATGAACTGTTCATAAGTTCATAGGTTCATACGTTGGTACTAGAAAAACCTCACACATGTTTGAATGATTGGACTGCCTAGCTCTTACAGATCACATTGCTGGCACTCTTCCAGTAAACATGAGGTGTGTGTGTGTGTGTGTGTGTGTGTGTGTGTGTGTGTGTGTGTGTGTGTGTGTGTGTGTGTGTGTGTGTGAAATATGATGTGCCCAATACAGTGCCCTGGCTTCACCATGGCACTGTCAATTAACAGTTTGTAGGAGCATGACATGGAATAATGCTGTGTGTGTCTCGCTGATATGTGCTTTTTTCATATATGTACACTCAGTGAAAGTGGTGGTATCCTACCAGTTCATGAATACAACATCCATTATGATGTAATGCTCAGCTATGTTTCACACATGGCGTGGGGAAGGTGTGGAATGTATCCTCTTGACCTGCTAGTGCACTTACTGATGTAGACCGCATATGTGTACATGTATTGATGTTTGTGTAGATTCCATGTGTGTGCAGTGTCTGATGTCTGAAAGTGACTGTTGTCTTACTACATCATGCTGTTGCAATACAGGCTCAACTTTGCCAACTGTATATGGTGATATGCTCTAAGTACAGTAAGCCGTACGTGAGGTATGGACAGATGTTTGGACATGACTGCTAAGTGGTGGGGCTTCTTTGCACATGAATGATTACTGAGGACAGCTCACTGGTGTGTTACAACTAGTCCTACAATAACCTATGTAACTGCTAAGATCAGGTTTTGTTAATTGAAGTGGAAGACGGACAATGTAGAATGCTGTAAGGGTGACACTGAAGGCAAACCTCATGACACCTGTAAAAGGAATACCTCCCCTGTGCATATATTGTGCATATATTAGTACAGTTGGCAAAGGAAAGAGCCAGTAAGCTTTATACCAGATGCGAAAGTGCTGTACTTCTGCAGTACCTATCATGATATAGGCAGGTGTTTGATTCACAGTACTGGTACATGTGGGTGTATGTGTCCATATATGTCACATATGGTTGGGAATACATCCCTCATGTTATCACTCTCCTGAGCACTGTTGTTGACACCAGTACAGAGTGAAGTGTAGAAAGAAAGGCATAGACAGGTGGTTGAACCTCACACATGTAAAGTGTCTGTATGTGTGTGATATAGGTGTATGTCTTTGTGAATGCCACAGTGTGTGTGTGTGTGTGTGTGTGTGTGTGTGTGTGTGTGTGTGTGTGTGTGTGTGTGTGTATGCATGGCTGTCTGTGTGTATGGCTGTCCAGTCCCTGGAGTGAGGCTGTATTTTACCATAGTGAAATGTTAATGCCCCCTCCCCCCATCCACTCAATGCAATATAGCATCCCTGTTGATATCATCAATCATAGGTGGGCAATCTAACCGCCTGTTAAAATGTATACCCTGGGGTGTGATCTGTGGTTACATAGCTTACTGATGGACCCCCCTTCCCACATACACTCACTGCACTGTAGTATCCCTGTCAATGTCCTCAATCTTAGGCCATTCCATCTACCTGTACATGTGTAATCTCTGTGGCGCATCTTGTAATTACGTAGTACTATAATGATGATATGCACATAGGCAGGGGTTCTCATCTGAACACTGGCAACTGTGTGTGTGTGTGTGTGTGTGTGTGTCAGAGTGTGTGTTACTATGTCTGTGAATCCCTGAGTGTGTGGGTGTGTCTGTGTTTGCATGCTATCATGGCAGTGGGTATTACTGCTTCCCAATGAGAAGCCACTATTTCCACTGGCCTTTACCCTTGTCATCCGGCATACCACTCTTTTACCTCCTCCATGCTCCATGTAACTATAATTGTGATGTCACCCACTATGGATGTGATGGCTCTGAACACAGTAGCTTACTACACAGCTATCATGCTCTTGGATCATTAGAACATAATTGAAACATGGGAGAATATAACTGTGATGTGGAAGCTACAAAGTGCATGCAGGTATTGTCATACTGACCTGTGGGTAGTCAACATGTACATATGGGACACTAACCGCAAACACCAATATCCCCCGGCACATGCAACTACACTTGAAAGAGAAAGGCAGAACATCAAGATCAACATGCTGTTAGTTTTGTTACACATGATACATACTGTCAAATGTACAAAATGCATTCTAAAACTGTAATACATTGTATGTCTGCTGCCTGTCAAGACTGCTCAACAATATTAATCTACAATTGTCTACCTAGTATGTTCACTCTGTGCATCAGACCATATGAACATGTCCCTGCACCGATGGTGTGGATGACAGGGATGCAGCACAGGCATCATCATATGCACAGGGTGATAATGTTTGCCAGAGGCCTAGGCTGCACCATTGGATGACATCATGTGTGTGGGTTAGGGCCTGTGATATCACTGGGCATGTGTGGATGTTATATGTGCGTGTGTGTTGAAGTGCCCTACATTTGTTTCCAGTGTGTGTGTAGGCATGCACACAGATCTGGCATGTGACTGGCCTACACAGGGGTATTATTGACAGTTGCAGACTGTACAAGGCAGGTTGCACAGTTCACGGTGTCTGGCCATGGCCTTGTGACCTGTGCCTGCCAGGGGTTGCACAGGCACTACCAGGCAGAGGTCCAGATTTGGTACTGTCTGATGACACATGTCCACTGGAATCGTGTCCCTGTTGGGACCATCCAGGACCACGTGCACATGGCCTGCTGTGTCCTGGTGTGGACTGCACAGCACCAGCTGCACTGCTGCTGCTACCGTCACTATGGGAGTGGGCATGTGCAGTAGCATGTTCACATAGACCTTCAACAGGTGATGTACCTGTCCTACATTCACATGCCCGACGCCTCACTCCCACCAGATGTTCCAGCACAGACATTCCACGCTCGGGGATTGACATGCCATGGTCAAGGACTCCCACCATATCACCCAATTGTCTATCCAAAACATTTGCAAGATGATGGTGAGCATTTGCAAGTGCCTGGATGTTATCAGTTAATGAACGGACAGCAGCCCTCTGAAGCCTCAGACCTTCTCTGTTGTGTCATTCAGCACGTGCCTGCGCCTCCATTACAGTCTAAAACATGCGTCTGGTGACTCCAGCTGATGTGCTTTGTCTCGCAGGGGCATATTGGCCAGTGGTCCTCCTACGAGCAGCGCTGGGCACATGCCTGTGTGGGACATCACCAGTCTGTTGACTGGGATCACTGTGTGCAGGCAAGCCTTCCATAGTCTCCACACTTCCCTGTTCCATGCTACCACCCACCAACTGTCCTTCCTCTATGGCCAATGGTGATGAGGTATGTGCAGGCAGGGGAATTATGTGCGAGGATGAGGGGGAGACAGGTGGAATGGCAACCAATGGCACAGATTCAGCCCCTGTCAACCCTGCCTGTGCCTCAATCATACTATCATCATCACTGCTAAAGTCTGTGAGGACACTAACATCAGGTGGACCACAGGAGGGCAATGCACCTACATCAACACCTGTGAGGGGAAGACAAGAACTGTACATTGGAAGTTATACCAGACACAGACAGACAGAGACAGAGACAGACAGACATACACATACACACAGACAGACACACATACACAGACAGACAGGCACACAGACAGACATGCAGACAGACAGACACAGACACACAGATATATAGACACACAGACAGGCACGCTGCATGAGGGTGATATGGCAGATGGCATTCAGCTTAGACAATTATAGTTTCAGCTTAGACAATTATAGTGGTAGTTATCATACATCCCTGAGTTGCACGCAAGAGCATGCATGTGTCATAGCAGACGGCATGCACCTTACACAATTATAGTGGTTAGCATACATACCTGTATTGCATCATTTGTGTTAGTAGCCTATGCCCCATACCTGCAACACAATGCATGCACTTTGCACCATTGCAACACACTGCCATGGTGTGTGCAACATACACCACATGTTAACAGACCATCGCTGACCTTTGTACATCTACCACTGATGCTTTGTGCTGGCCACCGCCCCTATGTGTAAGGACATGAGCAGTAGGGTATGTCGACTGCATACTATGATTGCCTGGGCCCTAGCTTGCATATCTCCCCCAAAGCAGTACATGTCTGTTCAACATTATTCTGCCTACCCCTGAGCTGAGTCTAGAAATTGTGCATGTGGCTGTACACACATATTTGACATGGCTGTCCATACTTTGCAATGGTGCCACAGACCAGCACAGGTTAACAGTACACTGGCCTGCTTTGTGGCATATGACCTTGCCAATCACATGTAGTATGACATGTCTTCTGCTGACGTGTTGAATGACATACATACATGTGTAACACAGTGGTGTCCTTTCCAGTCTACAGTATGGTAATGCTGTCTCAATGCAGGGACGTGTTATACTAACATGGGCCTTCAGCCGATGCAATGTTGTCTATCCATCCTACAAATATGCAGGGACATACTGCACATTGAGCTGATGTGCATAGCCATTGCAGGGCATCATGTGACTTCACAATTCAAAAATATGTATATGGCAAAAGACACCATGGCAGAGGCACACAGTAAAATCAGCTGAACCAAATATTCATTAAAAGTAAGCGCTTTCAGGCAAACATGCCCTTCTTCAGACAATACAAAGCAGTTAAAAAACAAACATTTAAACATGATACTGTCCAATCACACTTAGTAGTTTACCGTCCTTTTTCTCAGAACAGGTTTTAAAGGCACAGTTGCATTCAGACCGGGGCTCTTGTCTGCCCCTAATCTAATAATCCATTTTGTTTCATTACACTCAGTTTAATTGGCTAAATCACCACCCCATATATTATTGTGCATCACTTGTGGCACCATAAACTTAAAAAAAGTGATCAGAACTTTCTTCAATGTGTTCTGCTAGGGCATTGCGTACATCATGATGCCTGACGTCAAACAAATGCCCAAAAATTCTCTCATTCGGCATACAATTGGTCTTACCAACATAATATGAATTACATAGTTGGAACATAGCTAAATAAACTACATTCCTTGTTCGACAGTTAACATAACCCCTCAGTGAGTAAATCTGCTTTGTCCTGGGATGTGCAAAAGAGTTATTAGTGCAAATATGGGTGCACACCCTAAAATCATGGCAAGGGTAAGTCCCTATTCATCCAGTTCTCATGGTGGTGGGTGGACATGTCAAGATTTCCTTACAAAGCATGTCTTTTAAGTTCTTATATCTTCTAAAAATAAATCTGGGTCTGTCCCCAACTATCCCTGTTATCCTATGATCTAATTGTAGCACTTTCCAATTATAGTTGATGATGTCACAAATCCCCCTATGTTACTGCTGTATGTAAGCAGTAACTGTCCTTGTGGAGGACCAAACCTTTTGTGCCTGGTGTTGACCTCTCCACTGGTGACCCTATGCTACCAGGGTTTATCGGCACCATCATGATTAATTTTAGTTTCTTTCATGGACCTGTCAACTGTCTGTTATATCCTCTATCAACAAGGTTCCCCATGATGACATACTATGCATACTATCAAAGGAAAGCAAACTGTTCTTCCAACAATTCTTCTTGTACAGCATGGTTTCAATCCTGCTCAATGCATCTTTTGCTAAATGTACATCCAAATAATCAATACCAGAGGTCGAAGAACTGACGGTAAATCTAAAAAACTCGGTAGTACCCTCGAGGTAACCAACAAAAGAAGACAACTCCTCATTGGTACCCTTCCATATAAAGAAAATGTCATCAATAAAACAAACATAATGTCCCACTTTATCAGACCAAGGTTGTATTTGCTGAAATAACACCTCATCCTCCCAAAATGCTAGTACCAGGTTAGCATAAGAGTGGGCACAGGGTGTGCCCATGGCAACACCCTGTGCCTGTCTATAATGAGTCCCCTGGCACATAAAAATATTTTGCTCAAGTATTAAAGCCAACAATCTGCAAATCCTTTCATTGCTGTCATCATCCATCTGTGCCTTATTCGCCAAAACATATTCTATGGCCTTCAACCCATAGCCATTGTCATTGACGGTAAACAAATTTCTCACATCCAAAGTGACAAACATGTAATCTGAACAATTAAAACCTTCCATATAACAAGACAGACTAGTTAAAAAATGTGCAATGTCTCTTAAAATCCTGGGATATAACTCAACCACCGGTCTTAAAGCACATGGAAGAACAGTTTGCTTTCCTTTGATATTATGCATCCGAGGCATACATTTGCGAATATAGTTAAGAGACAGGCTCATAGGATTTCCCGGCTTTGTACCAATGAGGAACAGTTTGATTTAGAGACAGATGTCCTCATGGGGAACCTTGTTGACAGAGGATATAACAGACAGTTGATAGATAGGTCCATGAAAGAAACTAAAATTAAACGTGATGGTGCCGCTAAACCCTGGTACCATAAGGGCATCAGTGGAGAGGTCAACACCAGCACAGTAGATTTGGTCCTCCACAAGGACAGTTACTGATTACATACAGCAGTGACATGGGAGGATTTGTGACATCATCAGACGTAATTGGAAAGTGCTACAATCAGATCATAGGATAGCAGGGATAGCTGGGGACAAACCCATGTTTATTTTTAGAAGAAATAGGAACTTGAAAGACATGCTTTGTAAAGAATCCTTGACATGTCCACCCACCATCATGAGAAGTGGATTAATAGGGACTTCTCCTTGCCATGATTGTAGGGTGTGCACCCATATTTGCACTAATAAATCTTTTGTACATCCCAGGACAAGGCTGATTTACTCACTGAGGGGTTATGCTAACTGTAGAACAAGAAATGTAGTTTATTTAGCTATGTGCCAACTATGTAATTCATATTATGTTGGTAAGACCAATTGTATGCTGAAGGAGAGAATTTGTGGGCATTTGTTTGACATCAGGCATCATGATGTAGGCAATGCCCTAGCACAACACATTGAAGAATGTTCTGATCACTTTTTTAAGTTTATGCTGCTACAAGTGATGCACAATAATATAAGGGGTGGTGATTTAGCCAATGAAACTGAGTGTAATGAAACAAAATGGATTATTAGATTAGGGGCAGACAAGAGCCCTGGTCTGAATGCAACTGTACCTTTAAAACCTGTTCTGAGGAAAAGAAGGGTAAACTACTAAGTGTGATTGGCAGTATCATGTTTAAATGTTGTTTTTTTTAACTGCTTTGTATTGTCTGAAGAAGGGCGTGTTTGCCTGAAAGTGCTTACTTTTAATAAATATTTGGTTCAGCTGATTTTACTGTGTGCCATATACATATTTTTGGATTTCTTCAGGTTTTTGGCATGGAGACTTTGATGCTGGATTTCTTAGTTAGTGGCTTCACAATTGCTATACAGTGTGAGTTACTGCCACAGTTCATAGCCATGACTATGTTCACATACAATACATATCTAATGTGGAATGTGACCCACGTCACTGAGGTGTATACACACTAAACCCTAATGTGGATTGTGTAACACAGGTCACAGAAGGTATACAAATGATATCCCTACACATCTGCAACTATATTACTGATGACTGGCAACTATGCCCACACACGGCGAACTTAGCAGTACTCTATGTCCCACATGCCATCTGTGTACCTCACACACATGAGGAGCATGCATGACAGTGATGTCTGACACCAACAAGATGAATGTACTGTATCTGTGGCTTTATGTGGTTGTATGTGTATGTTGTGCAACACATGTATGTATTTGGATACTGTATAGATGAATGCTTCCATGTCGTGATACACTCAAGATGTTCAAGACATGTTATGTGGTGGTTTTATGTTATGCCTACACAAGCTGTGCACAGGCCTGTATGATGTTTAGTGTTTCACATCTGCAATATCACCATTACACAAAGGCCATAGTTGTATTGTGTCGAGCCAATGTACAACATGGTGTACACACATGTACATCACTTCTACTCTGTGTGTTGCTTCATGTCACTGCCCATCCTCCATGGCCATGCGTACACATGTTCTATCCAATGGTTGTGATGGCCATCTTATTTAACATGTCAGTGTTAACCCATATGACATACACCCATAGATTTCATATGCTCCACTGAGGACAGGGTTATGCAGACAAAGGGTGGTATGTATGGGATGTGAGACATGGTTAGCAGGATAGTTGAGCAGTGTTGCAGTCAGCCCACTACATGTCATGGACATGTCAGCACATGACATTGTGTGACATTTATAGCAACGGTATACTCCACAAGGGTGTATCCTGTGGGCCGGTCATACTCCAGCTCCAACAGATTTTGAGTGTGCATATGCTCTCTGTACAGTACTGCTCATATTCCCACCATGTGTAATGCTGATATGTAGTACCTGTCCCTACAGTGGAACACACCTCTACCATTGTATTCAATGTTGTCCACACATCTGATAATGACAGTTTGGAAGCTTTAGTGTAAGTGTTTCATATAGTATTCAATTGTTTCACATAGGTAAACACTGTGATGCATTGCAGGTCTGACCAGTGTCCATTAACAGGACCACCATACATTATGTGTACGTGTGTTATGGCAGATAGCATGCAGTTAATATATTCTGTGCATTATCAAGCCTAGTAAATAATAACAATGTCACCTGACACAGGCTGCTGTCACTGCAAAATGCCAGAGATACCTTAACAGGAGTGTCACAGCAGTAAGATCATTATCCACACCGGTGTGATAACTACAGGGTGCAATGTCCATGTTAGCACATAAGCCAGTGCAATACACTATACTATGGAGTATGCACATCTGTGCATACATAGAGTAGCAGACTGTAGTATGTGGGGTGTGTGCATACATGCCTTGCATATGATGTTACATTGCATATTGTACAGTAACACATGTAAGTATGTGAAATATAGTTGCGTTTTATGTGCAGTAGTGACTTACCAGGCAACTCCAGGCTAGTTGGTTGAGAGACACCAACCTCCACAATACCGGCTAAAGCTTGTTGTTGGAGGTCTGCAGGTGTCCCCAGGTTGGTCAGTAGCTCCTCAGTATGTTTGAGTGGGGGCTGGGTGAGTGGCCCCCCACCTTTTACACCTTGTTCCCTGGCGATTGCATTAGCACGCTGTTTCACCCATCTTATGAGGTCAGTGCAGTGTCGGTGCACCTGCTGATAGGTGGGATTGTGACCGCCAACATCATTTACCCATCTGCAGAGTTCCTCTCACAGGGCATCCCACTGCTGTGCATCCTGTGGCACATGGCTGAAGAGCATTGTGTGGTTGTCGAGGAGGTATGGGACGAGGACCTCATCCTCCAGGCAGCTGTACACAGGCAGTCTGCTACATGGCATACCTGGAAGACATAATGATGGAGACAGGTCACAGTAACTCACAGAGGAGTACAGCAGTACAGCTGAACATACATGTGTATCACATTTACTAAGACTACAAATACGTCTTTCCAAATCTACATGACACTAACTCCACTGACATGTACAAGTCACACACATTTGACACTTACTGGGGATGTGATGCTATTGCCATATATGTGTGTGTCATGTGATGCTATTGCTCATACACCATGTGGATGCTGTCTTGACGTGGGCATGTCTGTTTGCCTGTACTGGTGTCTTTACCTATCACCACATGCCTGGATGTGTTCACATCAATGCAATCGACCTTAATGCTGTGTATATGTCATATATATATAGTCATACATAGCCATTAGGGACATGATCTGTGACCCTGCAGACTTGCAAGCATGCATGTGTTTTGCCTTATACATCTACATGGCACTGTACAGTTGTGTAGCATCCTGCCATGTATTGCCTGTGTTGCACATGTGTAACACATGGGACAATAGCTAGCCTGATGGCATTTGCAGGGTTGGATATCAAATATAGCATGTATGGTCATAGTGATCTAGTAGGCTATATGCCCTGGGCCATTTATGAGCCTAGGCAGACAGGTTACTTAGCTGGAGGCAACAGACATGTAAGTTTCAGTGACCAGTTCAAGCAGTGTCACAGAACTGATCCACAGGGTTACTGATATATTTGACATGCGGTCATCACACCATGTCACAGAGAGGGGTGATGTGCAGCTTTACTGGACAGGGATGCATAGAATGGCAAGAGTATGTTAAGTGTATAGGACAGAGATCTGTCAGGCATGTTGTGATCTTTGTACTAGAAAGGTGGATGTCCATGACATATGTGTTTATTTGGGATCAGAATGTGTTAACTGTAGCATGTCCAACACCTCTGGGTTGGACATGGATTTATTCAGGGTAGGCCGCATGCTACATAGTGCAGCTAGTGATTGGGATGGGCAGTGTAGGCCATCTACACATGGGCAATATCCCTTTTAAAGGAAATATGTGATCTATTATGGGTCACATGGGTGTTGAGTATGGCAGAGCAATTATCTCTATATTCCTGGATGGCACATGATTTGGGGTGCCATATACGACTACCTGTCTGGTGTAGTGAAGTAACTATCAAAGGAAAGTACTGTCCAGCTGCATCCCATACACACAGTTGTGATTACGTTGACCACTGCCTAGGTGGTAGTTCATGGGTACAGGGTTTGTAACATAAGGGATGACAATTCAATACTTAGCTGTCAGATTGTGGCCATACATCACACATAACACATCTGACACACTAAGGCCCTTCTGTATGTTGAACACAGCATACATTGAGTCGACTGTTGTTCCTAGTTCATAGTCATTTGCAAACAATATATAGGCTGATGGCTTCTGTGTTAGTCTGTGTGGTATAGATAACAAGGTACCAGGAATGACCCCTGTATTACTGTGGCTAGCACTGGTTTGATGTGCGTGTATTAGTCAGACACCTTCTGTAGTGTTGGTTCTGCCAGCAATCCAGTTGCCAACCACTCCTGTGACATAGAAATATACACCTAGTTTACTGAGTGTAGCTGGAACACAGTATGGGTGATTGTGTCCTATGACCTGGCAAGGTCATGATATGCAGTGTGAATCAACCCTACTGTCATCTACATCTGTACCGAGTACATCAAATATGTTGATCACAGTTCATGGCCGTACAGACCAGACTCAGCTGGGTAGCTGTGCACTATGTCCCATTATCAATGGTGTCTCCACCTTTGTGGGGTGTGATAACTGTTGCTGTGCACCATTCGGTGTGTACACAGCCTGACATGGAGCTATAATTGAACATGATGTGTATGTGGATAGCTGAATGTTCTTACATTTGTGTAGGATAAATCCTGGGATGTTGACATGTCCCATGAAAGCTGTATGTATGACTTTAGAGAGTGCAGCTTGTACCTGCATAGTCATTAGTACAGGGGCCCTGTAGTGTACATGGATATATTACTAAGTGTACCTGTTGGGGGGTTGGGAGTGGGTTTAGGTTCTCCAAGACCCTATCTGGATGAACGGGTGCTATTTCTGTAGGTGCAGTACTTCCCATGCCGTAGTACTGTGCAGCACGACAGGTCTTGTCGTTGCCATTACAATTAATGACACAGCTATAGAATTCTCTGTGCTTGGCCTCATAATATGTGGCTGATTAGTTTCACAGTAGCTTTGTGTGGTTTTATATGGTGTATTTGCATCTTACTGAGGCTGACCAGGGATCACCTACACTCATGTTTGTTCACTCTTGAAACAGTTACTACCTTCTGTGGTACAGTTTAAAGCATGGTTCTACCAGTTTGCCTTCTTGGTTGTGTTGGGTTGAATCCTGGTTCTGTTTCAATGGCACAATCACTGCACATATGCTACTGCTTAAGGTTCATTTGTGTAGGATTCAGCATTTACACATGCATTGTCCATCTGCATGGGTGCCATGACAGTCACCACTCTGCTCTTAGGAAACATAACATTGGCATTGGAGACTAACTATGTGTAGCATACTGTTAGCCCTGTTTGTGTGACTACTATGATCCAGGTCAGTGGGGTCGATGGAATCCAACATGCATTGAACGCAGGTGTTGGTACATGAGGAGTCTTCCCAGTTCATAATGGAATAGTTGAGATGAGCCATTATTATGGTTCTGTCTCAGACCTAATCTTCCCCATTACAGCACATTATAACATTTGGGAAGTCAGCGGCCTGATGGGTGATCTGTCTCAAGGTGAAATTTGAATTCCACTTTGGCACAAAGGTAGTTGCTCAACATAATTCATCTGACGTTATGCAAGTGCAACTAGCGTGGGGGTGTACATATCCTTCAGGAATATGGACACACCTGTGGTCTGTGTGTTCCAATAAAGGATAATGGGCAAGAGGTGAGGTATGTGTTATAACATGGTCATGCAGGTGTGCTTTCCAGAGCGTTGAGACATGTCTCAGCCACTGCACAGATATGTTCTCCATGTTAGGGATTGACATATGTATGTCCATATAGTGTTTCTGACATGTATCATTGTGTAGCGAGACCCACAGTTTATTGCTTGGCTGTCCTTGTTACAGCAGTGGACCTTCACTTGAACCGTGCATGATAAAGGCACTATAGGGGAAGCATGAGCCCTAGGCAGTATCCAGATTCCCAGGGGTGACAGGTGCAGGCCTGTCTGGCAAAGCATCATGGTCTGTCAAACATGTTATTCCAGGACGACAGATACTGAATACCCTTTGACTTGCACCAC